>NW_020194543.1:0-4383 GCF_002865645.1 Hyaloscypha bicolor E | reverse complement strand
TATTTTAGATATTTATTTTAGATATTTATTTTAGATATTTATTTTAGATATTTATTAAAATATTTAATTCAAATACTTATTTTAGATATCTGCCTCAGATATTTATTAAAATATCTAATTCAAATATTTATTTTAAATAGCTGTTTTAGATATTTATTCTAGATATAATTCTTAATATAAATATATATTCTTTTATTTTCTTATTTTTACTAGAGACTAAATTGTTTTAATTTTATTTAGAGATTTCGAACTCTTATTATAAATATATATTCTTTTATTATTTAGCTTTATTATATTTAATAGTTTTATATTTTAGTTATCTTTTATTTATTTCAAATCTAGTAAAAGAAATCTTTATATATTTAAAGAAAATTCTTTATTAGAATATAATATAATAACTAGTTTACTAATAATCTTATTTTCTACTAGTATTATAATAACTAGTCTATTCTAGTTTACTATTTATTTTCTCTTTAAGCTAATAATATTTTAGGTAATAATATAGCTATTAGCTCTTAAGCTAGTATTAGTCTATAGTCTAAATAATTTCTCTTTACTAGCTATCTTTTTATAAATAGTAATTTTTTAGAGATTATTAATTAAAGTAATATTTTACTAAATAAAATAATTATAAATAATAAATTCTTTTTAATATTCTATTAATTATTATTATAATATTTTCTAATTCTTTATAAATATAGTAATTAAGCTATTTTATAAAGCAAATAAAACTATTTAATAATATTAATAATATTTTTTTATTATTTAATAAATTTGCTTTTTATAATAAATATAAAACAAATCTATATTATATTTCTAAAATAAGTAATATAAATAAAACTTTTTATGAAATAGTTTTTAATTATAGCCGGTATTATAATTTCTTGTTTCTAGAACTAGATTTCTTAGTAATTAAAGTAATATTTATCTTTATAATAAGAAAATATAATTTAAATATTTAGTAATATTTTAAGAAAATTTACTAAATTATATTTATTTATTTTAATTATATTAATTATTATAAGCTAAAAGCTTTTATATTAGATATATAGTAATTAAAAGCTTATATAAAACAGGTATTAATTAGTTTTATATTTAATATCTAAGCTTTAAGAATTAAAAGAGATTTAATAAAATAAATAAGAAAAAAAACGAATTTATATATATATTATTTTGGAAATAGAAAACTTTCGAGATTTCTTTAAGTAATAATTTATAATTAATATATTAAAAAAACCGTTTTAATTCTTTTAAATAGTCTTTAAGTAATTTCTTTATAAGCTACTAGTATTCTTATATAGGCAAGTTCTTTATTAGAATTTTACTAATAAACTTTATATTAAAAATATTTTAAAATATTATAAAAATTTACTTTTAATTTAGTATATTCAAGCTTTAGGCTTAAGAAAAACTAATAATAAATAATAGCTAGAAGTAAAAAGACTAGAAACTCAAATTATTAACTAGAAAAAAAAGAAGTATTTCTTTCTTAAATTAGAAATATTAAGATTAGAATTATAAAAATAATATTCGAGAATCTAATAGAAATATTTAAAAAGAAGAACTATTTAGTATATTAGTATATATATTAAGATTCTAAATATAATATAAAAGTAAATAAAAAAAGAAGAAAAAAGAGGCTATAAAAAATAATAAAAATATAATATAAAAAGAGAAATTAAAATACGAGTTATAAGGCTTTTATATAATAAAGTATTTTTAATATAAATAAGATATCTTAGTTTAGGCTATTTATTATATTTACTAATAATATTTCTATATTTGATTTAATTTTATATAAATTATAAAGGCCTAAAATATATATTTTTTTTCTATTAAAACTATATTCTTATATAATAAATTTAGTAATAATTAGATTTCTAATATAAAACTCAACTAGTATTAATAATAGACTAGCAAGTTTTTATATATATAAAGAGCCTTTATAAAGAAAAGAGAAGCCGTTTATTCTAATATTCTAGTCTAATCTTATACTAACTTAAATAAGAATTTTTATATCTTATTTAAGAAATATAGAATTTTTTTTATTTTTAGTTATTAGTCTAGTCTTATAAAGCTAATATACTATCTTAACTTTTTTATTTATAAAATAGAGCCTATATTTATAATATGTTTTTAATTTAGAATTATTTTTAAAATAATTTATTTTCTTAAAAAAAGAAGAAATTCGAGATATTAAGATATTTTTAGATTAAAATTTTAGTATTCTATTTAATTTCTTGCTTTTTAGAACTAGTATAATATTCTATAAGCTTGAATCGACTTTTACTAATAAATTAGAAGCTATTATAATTAAGGTTTACTATTTATAATAAATAATACTTGAAATAACAAATACTAATAAGAAGTTCTAAGGCTATAAAGAAATTACTTTTAGTTTTTAAAATTATATTATCTTTTATAACAGGATTTTTATTATTTATAAGAATAAATAAAGTGCTTTCTACTACTATATTAGAGATAATAATCGGATCTGGTTCTAAGGCCCTATTAAATATATTAGAAGAATTATTATAGACTTTTACTTTTTTTATTAAAGAGCTATAATTAGAATTATTAGAACTAGAATGTTTTATTAGGCCTAATTTCGTAGTAATTACTGCTTTTATAGGCTATATTATTAGTTAATAAAAAGAATTAGAAAGCAGATTTATTATTTATTATATAAACTTTACTAATATTATATATCTATTATTTTTTATTAGTTTCTTAGTTAATATTATAATATAATTAAGAATACTTAGAAAAGTATAGAAGAAATATATAAAAATAGAGAAATAAATATAAAGAGTACTAATTATAAAAATAGTTAGAGAAATAAAATTAAGAGATTTTAAATATATTTTAAATTATAATCTTTTTATATTATATTTAAATAACAGAAATAAATTATAAAATATTAAAATAGATTAGCTTATATTTAGAAATAAAAGTAAATAGATATATAAAGAATTAGAAATTTATAATATAGAAGATATTATAGATTCTTCTAAAAAAGAACTTATTTAGAAATATCTATAATCTTTAAATATTCTCTTATTTATTCTAATATAGTTACTATAAATATTATAATATATCTGGCCTCTATTATTATCTCTTTATATATTATATTCTTTTCTTTTTCTCGAAGTATTTCAAAATCTATATTAAAGATATTTCTTAATAAAAGAGTTTATTTTAATAAATAGGCTATTATATAATAACTTATATTTAGTATATTAGCTATACTAGTAAATAAAAACTTCTAACTAGTTTAGAAAAATATAATATATAAAAATAAAGAAAGTATTAAGATATAATATTATTAGCCTTATAATTTATATAAGTACTTCTAAAAAAACTAATAAGAATAATATATTTAGTAAAAAGACTATTAGAATAGAAAGAATATAAGTAATACCTATATAATTATTGAAATAGTAAGCTCTATTAATTTACTAAAAAGGCTTTATAGTTCGAATTAATCTAGGAAATTACTAAAGATATTAGGCAAGATATAATTTTTCTAGCTTAAAGAATTAAGTTTTAAGTCTAGGGCAGGTTAGTAATTTAATATACTATAGATAATACCTAGTCTAATAATAGAAAGAAAGTTTAAAAAATAACCTTATATAAGTTTTTTTTTGGAGTAGATTATTAAGATTCTTAGAAATATAAATCTCGAGTTTATTATAAATATTAGCTTATAAAATAAGAGTTTTTAGAAAATACTAAAATAAGTAAAAAATTCGCTTTTTTATAAATATTTCCGTTATATAATTAAGGTATTATAACTAATAATAAAGCTAAGAAGAAAAGCTCGGATTCTAATTATAGAAGTTATAGTTAATTATAAAACGTTTTAGTATATAATCTAGTAAAGTATAATTTAGTAGCTAGTAACTAATAATTAATCCAGTAATTAGTAATTAACTTAATATTTAAGCCTTCTTATATATTAAGCCTTATTATATATTAGGTTTACTAGTATAATTTCCGGGATTTAAATTCTATTTACTTTTATTTTTAAATAGTTCTATATTAGTATAAATTCTCTTAAATTTATATTCTATATCCTTTATAAGCTTAATATTACCTAGCTTTATATTAGAATTACAAATGGGTTTATAGCTTTTTTTTAAGGCTTATAGTATCTTGCCTATATTATAATCTTAGAATTAATATATAGATTATTCTTATTTATTAATTTTTTCTAGATCTAAATATCTTAAAAGTTATTATAAGCTATAGTATTTAAAAATAAAAGCTTAGATTCTAAGACTTATAATTAAGTTACTAAATAATATCTAGTATTTAATATCTAAATATCTAGTATTTAATATCTAAATATCTAGTATTTAATATCTAAATATCTAGTATTTA
>NW_020194542.1:0-2396 GCF_002865645.1 Hyaloscypha bicolor E | reverse complement strand
ATAAAATATAAAATATAAAATATAAAATATAAAATATAAAATATAAAATATAAAATATAAAATATAAAATATAAAATATAAAATATAAAATATATTATATATTATATAATTATATAACTTTATATTTTATAAATAACTTAACTAATAACTAGTTTTTATTAGATTTACTAAATTTAGAAATTATATATTAATATTATAATATTATAATTCTTATTTCTAAATATTAATTATTTTATTAACTTATATAAATAATATTTTATAATTATATAATAATATTATATATTTCTAATAAACTAATATAAATTAAATAAATAAAAAAAGAATTAAACTATTTTTATTTAAGATTTGGTTTTTTTAAAAAATAAAGCTATTATTTTATATTAAAAAAAATATAATTATTAATTTTTTACTTATAATTCGGTTTTATAAAAAAGAAAAATACTTAATTTTATTAAGGCCTAATTAAGCTATATTAAAAAAAAAGAAATAATAGTTACTTTTATTTATAATTCGGTTTTATAAAAAGAAAAAATATTACTTTTTACTAATTATTAAATAATTAGTTATTTAATTATCTAATTATTTTATAAAACTATTTTTTTTTATAATCTTTTAAATTATTAGAACTTTTAAGCTTTAGAACTATTAAGTTTTTCCGGAATTTTAATATTTTATTTTCTAAATTTCTTATTATAAATAAAAAATTTATTTTAAATATAATAATTTCCATAAACTATTTTTCTTTATAAATTGCTATATCTTAATATTAGTATAGCTATTTCTCTAGAAATCACATATATAGTTATAAAATACGAGATATGAGATATAAATAATAAGATATAAATAATAAAATATAAAATACAAGATATAATTATATAACCTCGTATTTTATTAGTAATTCAATTAGTAAACTAGACTTCTTTAGGCTTAGTAGATTTAGGAATTATATATTAATATTATAATACTATAATTTCTACTTTTAAATAATAACTTTACTAACTAATATAACTAGTATTTCTATATTTATATAATAATATTATATATTACTAGTAAACTAATACTAATTAGTTAGTACTTATAAATTAGGAAGAATTAAGCTATACTTACCTAAGATTTAGTTATTTAGAAATAAAGCTATTATTCTAATTAAAAAGGAAATAACTATTAATCTTATTACTTATAATTTAATTATATAAGCAGGAAAGATACTTAATCTTACTAAGGCCTAATTATATTATATTAAAGAAAGAAATATCTATTAGTTCTATTATTTATAATTTAGTTATATAAGTAAGAAAAATACTTAATCTTACTAAGTACTAAAACGGTTAGCTATTTAACTATTCTATTTCATTCTTATTTAATTTTTATAAAACTCTTTTAAAAACTATTTTCTTTTAAATCTCTAGGGCTTTTAAGCTTTAGAACTATTAAGTTCTTCCGGAATCTCAATATTTTTACTTCTTAAATTTCACTTCCTAAATTTCTTATTATAAACGAAATTTTTATCTTAAATATAATATCTTCTATAAACTACTTATTTTATAAATTATTTTTCTTTTTACGAATTTATTTTTCTTATAAACTATTATATCTTAAACTAAATATAAGTTTATAAAATATATAATAGTAGAATATATTATAGTAAATAATTCCTTTATTAAATCTATCTAATCTAATTACTTTATAAATAATAATAATTTCAAGAAATTAATAAAAAAGTAAAAATATAAAATTAACCTAAATTCTACTAAAATAAATAAGATAACTAAGTTTTTAAATACTAAGTTATTTTAATATATTCTCTATAAAATAGTTAATAATAACTTTTAGAAGCTATTTAGATATAATTTTAAGAACTTTACTTATTAAAGGAACTTTAATAAATTCGAACTTTTAGAGATATTATACCTATATAAGATTCTTTAATATAATAATATATTTATATAATAGAATAATAATACTAATACTATTATAAATATCCTATATATTATTATAAAAGAAAATAAATAATATATATAATTAAATAAAAATATATTAGTAACTAGACTAGATTTTATTAAAAAACTAATCTTATTAGGCTTTATTACTTTTATAAAAAATAAGTACCTAGAACCTATTATCTTTAATATTTCTATACTATTACCTTTTTTACTATTTCCTTTATTACTATATCTTATATCTTTATTAAATTTATATACTAGTATAGAAGCTCTAGGAATAAATAGTATACTATTACTATTACTACTATAATTATATTCGAATAACTCCTAATTTCCTTTAATTATAAGACTTATTAGAGAAATTACTAAAATCTATACTAAAAAGTAAAAATATAATAAATCTAATAGTAATTTTAATTATAAACTTACTATTTTCCTTAATATTTACTAATA